>NC_057786.1:5383521-5411765 GCF_014825855.1 Bombus pyrosoma | reverse complement strand
TCCTCCTCGCAGTGGTGACAGGTGGACGTCACCTCGCGCCGAATCTTGAGCAGGTACTCGCCAAACACTCCGTGACCGGTGAGCACCTGCGTCGTTCTAAATGTAAGCGGAACACCGCCTCGATCCCTCCACTCTTCCCAGTTGGGAAGCACGGCGCGCACGGCGCGATGCGGTCGCACGGTATCCTCTTCCATGAGTAAAGAGCGCCAGCGCTCCCAGGTCTCCAGCTTCGCTTCTTCCCGGACGTCCACCGACGTCGGCGTCGCATCCCCGCTGGCAATCAGGGCCCTCCGGTGTTCGTACACCCGACGGAGTGCCAGGGCCTGCAGCTCGAACGGAGGGGACGCGGCCAACACGGTCGCCGCCGCGTAAGACACGGTCCTGTAGCCTCGCGCTATACGGATGGCGGTCGTTCTTTGCAGTCTCCTCACCAAGATCAGGCTGCGACGACTCGCCGACAGATCTTTGGCCCAGACCGGGGCTCCGTAGAGGACTCGCGATCGGACCACTCCCTCGTAGAGTCGGCGGACTCCCAGTCCCGCGCCGCCGATGTTTGGCAGTAGGCCGCATAAGGCGTTCGCCGCGGCTGTCACCCTTGGGACCAGGTCCTCGAAGTGTGGCCCGAACGTCCATTCGCTGTCGATGGTCAAGCCCAGGTACTTCATTCGGCGTCCTACCAGCACCTTTTCTCCGTTGATCACGAGCGTCGACAGTTCCTCCGGTGGTGTTCCTCTCCGGCGTCGATCGAAGAACCACCAGGCCTCGCATTTGGCCGGCGACACGCTCAAACCGAGCCTCCTTATGGCGTGTACCGCGTATGCCACCGCCGTCTCGGTCAAGCACACGGTATCGTACCACCAGCGTCCGCCTGCCAGCACTAAAGTGTCGTCCGCGTAGCATATCGTGCCTGTGCCCGGCGGCATCGGACATCGGAGCACCGAGTCGTAGGCCGTGATCCACAGGATCGGTCCCAGTACAGAACCCTGTGGCACGCCGCAACAACTCTTGCAACTAGACAACGCTAACAACTCTCGCAACTCGACAACGCTAACTCTGACTCACGATTTTCGATTCGCACACTTTGACCTCTCGGTTAACGCTCTTTGAACCCAAAATCGTCCTTCTCCGCTAGCGTTCTTTTCTTTTTTCTTTAATCGCACCACGCCCATGCTCCGCAAGAACTAGGTGACCTTAGTCACATAGGCTTTCTTCGATGTAAACAAACAACTGAAGGGCAGACGACACTGTTTTTATGATTCGATCGATCTCCAATTAGGCCTTTTTTTCACGATACTACATTATGGAATATGATAACGAAAAAATCATTTGTAATGGTCGCGGTCCATTGTGGTGGCGATGAAGCGGATCTAGGCCGCCTGACTGTCATCTTCGCATCTTCTTGTGCGAGCGAGTTATACTTGTAAAAGAGCGGACAGCCTCATATTCCTGCGGCCCTCTCAGTATCGCGTCGACGATCGCTGAGGGGGTCAATCTCTCGCCTATAACGTGACGTAGAGTGTAGCGGGACAGCTCCCACGCCGGACAAAACTCCAGCGTGTGCTGCGCCGTGTCTCTGCTCTCCCCGCAGTGATGACAGATGTCCGCCGTCTCCCGTCCGATTTTCGTCAGGCCCTCGCCAAACACGCCGTGTCCCTGGGTCATCCTGCCCACTCGTCCGCGGCATATCCGTTGCCACGCTCCAGTGGGACTCCGTGGGCGAACGCCCCCGGCGTTGATGTTCAGGTGATAGCGATCATTTCGTCCGTATCTCCGGCCCAGTCCGGAGCATCCAGAACTCTGGATGGTTCGGCCATCATCGCTAGGGCAACCGAGCTCTCCAGAATGGTTTGGTAGAGCAGGTCTTGCGCCCGTCTTGACCGTCCCAAGCTGGTCTGAAGGATGCGCATTTTCTTAATCATCTTAGGTCATTGCTTCCATTACTTCTTTAGGAGTTAGTCTCCTTGCTTGCGTGCATAGGGTCGGGGGTTCCCTCTGGCGGTGAACCTTCTTCGTTGCCACCTGCGACCGCGGATCCGCGGGTGGTTCCTCCTGTTTCCTTCTTGGGGGGGGGGGGGCGCAGGCCAGGCCCCCATCCTGTGTACCGATGCTGCTTCGAGCGCCTCGCAAAACAGGCATTTCGGGTTTGCGGCAGTGTATCCTTTGACTTGGTGTCCTGAGTCGCCGCATCTGTAACATAGGCGCCCCCTGTCCTCCGTAGTGGTGCATGTCTTTCTTATGTGCCCAATCTCCAGGCACCTGTAGCATTGTAAAGGTCTTCGCTCGATGTCTTCGACCTTCGCTATCGACGATCTTGGGCCAGTTTTCTCACTGCACCGGCCGGGCCTCGTATCCACACGGATCTAAGACCGTTTCGAGCGAGGCGGATCTCTCCCAGTCTTACGTCCTCCGCCTTGTAACCGCTCTCCGTCAGGGTGTGTCTGATTTCCTCCTTGGTGGCCGAAATGTCTATTCTGGTTTCTCTCGCTTTCACAACTCGGAAGTGTGTCGCCACGCGGACCTTGATTGGATCCAGGGTCCAAAGGACCAAGCGCAGCGGCCTTCTCCCTTTTCTGGTCCTCGGGGAACTCCAGGACGACGCCTCCTGTCATGGTTGAGGTTGCGGGATGTCTCGGCAACTTGTTCACTTCGGAGGCTCGACGGATCAGTTCCGCTGCTATGTCCGCCGTAGTAGATGTTCTCATCTCTTCGGCCAGGTCTGTGGGGAGCTCGGGAGATCCGCCAGTCTTCCTTTTCTTCGCGCGGGGAGCTTCGACGGCGGGGGTCTCCTCTTCCTCCGTTGTTCCCTCAATCCGTAAGTTCCCCGCATTCAGTGCGGAGCTGAAGAACCCCTCCTTAGGGGGGACCGCCTTCCTTATGTTTCTGATGCTGACGTGTGTCGGCTCGGCAGCCAACTACGCGTCACCTTCTCCTCTCGTACTTTCCTCTGCCTCTTTATCCTTTCCCGTTGTTATATCTTTTTCCCCCATTGGGCGCGCAAGATGGCCACTTACACACGCACTTGCCACTGCCACCGATTACTGTCACTTTCAAATGGCCTACGCAACGCGCTTTCGGCTCGCGTGCCAATATGGCTGCGTCCGTGTAGTTCTCCGGGTAGCCCGTGCAGCGGCGCTGTTGTCACGCTTCCCAATATGACTTCTTCATTATCATAACCTCTCACGAGGTTATATTTCGTCTGTCACATCTTTCCAAAATTCCTTTGGATTTTACACCCACTATTTTTCCACAGGCACTAGCCCTTCGCTCTGATTAACTTCCTTGTTCAAATTCTTCAGTTTCTCGGAGATTCCGACCACGCTCACGGCTCCGTCCTCTCTACGTTTGCTCCACGCAAATGCCTGAATGGTACTAAGACCGATCGTAACCTACGGCTGCCCAATTTGGTATAACATACAATTCGCCCTAATGGAAAAAATCCGCATATTCGAAAGAAAATGCATCAGGGCTTGCTTGGGCATATACAGATCCGAACATAGGGGATTCAGGAAATACATAAAAAATAAAAGAATCTACGACTTAACCGATATACACCGCATAGATTGTCACATTCTAAAACTAACATGAAATCACTACGCGCAATCTATAAGGATAAGAGAAAATAGCTTAATTTTTGGTTGCCTATTCCCAAACGAGCTATACTTCTAAAACACACTGAAAACAGGTTATATCTCTCCCCCCCCCCCTCCCTGAAGCATTCTAATACCTAGACGAAGAACATTACCTCCAAGATATAAACAATATTCCAATAATGTACCACATAAAAAGGAAAATAGGGATCAAAGCAATACGCTACGAAGTAAACCTAAACGGACAATCTGCAGACACTAGGTGGAGATACAACATGGCCCTTCCTCTGAAAGACACTAAGGACAAACACGGAAGAAACGCAAAAAAGTATTGGTCGATACCGAATCCATAATAAAATAAGAGAGAAATCCACAAAATCGGTAGAACTCAATTCTGCTTCCGTGCAACGTAGTTGTAAATATTATAAATATTGTAAATTAACTTACTTAACATTCCCCCCTCTCATCCCACCCATTCCCCAAAGTCCCACAGCACCCAAAGGTAGACTTTTTTTTTTGCACATGGAGAAATCTTCATGGACACTCCGCTGCCGCTAACAGTAGCAGCAGAGTAGTGTCGGACTCCTATCGACTAAAACTCCACGCTGGCCGTCCTACGCGTATGACAAGGGGTGCTCCAGGAACCTCGGGTGAATTACTTCTGTTGCATCCCCTCCCGCGTTCTCTCTTCGAGCCAGTCCTGTATATTCCTTGGCTGTTGAATTTGGCGCTAGGGGGGCCATCGCCCCTGGCGCCGTCCCTCCTTCTAGTGGCGGTTCGTTGTGGTAGCAGTGAGTTAGGTCTGGGCCGCCTGACTGCCATCTTTCTCCATCGCGTTATCCTACACGGGTGCGAGTTTCTCTTACTCACCCTTTCTGCTCGCTCCTTTGCGAGCATAACTCGCTCGCAGAAGAGGCGGACAGCTTCATATTCCTGTGGCCCGCTCAGCATCGGTGCTATGATCGCTGAGGGGGTCAGCCTCTCGCCTATGACTTGCCGCAGGGTGTAGCGGGGCAGCTCCCATGCCAGGCAGGCCTCTAGCGTATGCTGCGCCGTGTCCCTGCCTTCCCCGCAGTGGTGACCGATGTCCGTCGTCTTCCTTCCGATTTTCTTCAGGTACTCCCCGAACACGCCGTGTCCCGTGACTATCTGGGTCATTCTGAAGGTGAGCGGGAGGCCGCGGCGGCTTCTCCATGTCCCCCAATTTGGGAGAACTGCCGCCGCGCTTCGGTGTTCGCCTGCTTCATTGATCATCTGGGATCGCCACTGGTCCCATGCGTCCTCCTCGGCGGTTCCTAGGTCGTCTGAGGCCGCCTGCTCGGCCGGGTCCCACGGTCTCCTTTGTTCATACCTCTTCTTGAGCACCAACGCCCGGAGTTTCCACGGCGGAGACGCGACCAGAACGGTCGCCGAGGCGTGCGACACTGTTCGGTATCCTCTGACGATTCTGACGGCAGTTACCCTGTGCAGCCTCCTGAGAAGCAGGATGCTGCGGCGTCTCGCCATCAGATCGTCCGCCCATACCGGGGCCCCGTACATCACCCGGGACCGATCGACGCCCTCGCATAGTCGGCGCACCGCGACTCCCGCTCCGCTGATGTTCGGCAGCAGGCCGCACAAGGCGTTGGCGGCCGCCGTCGCCCTCGAGATCAGGGAGTCGAAGTGCGGCTCGAACGTCCACTGACTGTCGATGTCGAGACCCAGGTATCGCATTCGTGATCCCACCCCGACAGCAGCGCAGTGGTTAGCGCCTTACGTAACGAACGTTCGGAACCCGAGTTCTCGAGTCCCGGCGAGCGGAGTTCGATTTTTCTTCTACGATTTTTAAATGAGAAGAAAAACAGCAATACCCCAGCAGTGACATCTACACAGGCCGCCGAACCTATCTCAGCCGGCCTACTACAGCCAGCGGAGTAGCGCACTATCGCGACATATCCACCTCACTTCATTATGTCATATTATAACATTTTTGAGCTCTGTTTATTATCAGTTATTATTATTCTGACGTAATTCTACCGATTTGCGGTTACTCTGATGCTGGGTTTCCTTCAGACTCGTATACCTACTCTGCCACGCCTCTATCCACTCTTTGTGTTCTAGCATGTTTGGTCTGATTTTCTCGTATACAGGGCATTTTCTCAATATGTCGTTTCTATTTTTCAGTTTTCCTATATTGCGTATTCTACTAGGCAGGTTTTCTTCCATCTTAAGCCTTATTCCGGTTTCTGTTGTTGTTGTCCATGCGAAAGTGTTGATGAAGAGCTACCTTCTCATATTGAATCCTTCGTAGAATTCGAAAACGGGCATCGATGGCTCGAAGTACAAAAAGACTGTATTTTTATACAGCAATTTATATTGAAAGAATTATTCCATTATGCAACCGGTTTTGTCTCCTTGTTATATCGGGCAAGAGAGCTTCTACCGTATATTGACATTATTACTTTGTTCATTTTTCATGTAAATATTTATCCATTTTCACGAAAATTTATTTGTATAAACTCCGCTTTAGTTAATAAAAATCAACGAATTTTATTATTTAAGTTTAGTCGATCAACGGAAACGTGTCGATTTACGTGTCATCCTAAATAGAAAATATCCAATCCGCCGCTATCTCTGTTCCTAGTATGGCAGAAATTACTTTTATGGCGACGAAGATGCACTTGCAGAGAAAACAATTCTGCATCGCTAACTTTCATTGTAAAGAGCATTCGCGTGATATACGTAAATAGTTTGGACTTTAGTGAAGATTGTAAAGTGCAATTAGTAAGAAGCCAAGGAGCGTAGGATAATCTATGTAAAGTGTTTTCATTAACATATTCGTTACACTTATCCTCATGATACTATAAGCGTATAATATGTATAATATATATATATATATATACGAATAAGTGTATTTATGGAGGAATGTATGAAAGTATAGGGATGAATTAATTAGGGACTTGGACTAGGTGATGGATCTAGGGAATGCAAATATTAAGACACAATACACAAAAAGAAACTGTATATTATGTAGCGGAGAAGAAGCAACTTTCGGAGTAAAGATACAAATTGGATAGAAATTACAAACAGAAGTGGAGAAGTAAACCTGACAAGACTAACTGAAATTATATGGAGCAGGAGGAGAGAAGAGCAGACTGGAAAGGGAGAAATATCAAATAACTGAAGAATAGAAAGAAGAAAGGTAAAAAAATAATAAACTGGGAAATAGATAAATAGGAATGGAAGAGAAAGACTAATATGCAAAAAGCACAAAAGTGATAAGAACGTGCGATAATTAGACTGTGGATTTTTATATATTTATAGAAAATTTGAAAGTGCAAAATTGCACAGAATGAAAATATAATATGAAAAAGTATATAAAATATTTAAAATCTAATGCTTTCCATAATGCTTGTTGCGTGAAACAATTTTCTACAGAGTCTGTGCTTTCTCAAATATATTTTCAAGAATATGAATTTGCATAAAAATCCCCGGTCTACTGATACCGAGATGTAGAATAAAAGTTTGAAAATAATTTAGGACAGAATAAGAAAAGTGATAAGTAAAAGAAGAGACAGGTTAAAAACTAGAGAAAGATAGGAAGTGACCGAAATAAACTGTTATAATTGTTAGACAGTAACGTATTATCATTAAATAAATATACCAATGGGCAAATAAATAAGATCTATGACAAAAAGTACAGACAAGATCTACGATTGTAATGAACTAATCAAAAATAGACTTATCGACTACTAATCAAATTTAAGCTAAAACTATTAAGGCAGGTGTACTCTTTACAATATTCGCTTACAATATTCTCTTGCCTCTGATGAGAACCTTCACCACATTAAAAGTGCGATAAAAGTTGATGCTTATAAGTTAATGATTCAACCACCCGCTTCGTTTCCTTAATTATTGCCTTTACAAGTGTGTCACTCGCATAAAAACATCGTCTCGGAGGTTATAAAAGCTAAACGCCACTATAACGTCACATTTGTTTCACCAAGGAAATTAACCCTTTCACTGCACAAGTCGTAATAACGCGTTCTGTGAAATGCGCGTCTACCATACTGAACCCATAAATTTACGATTTAAGCATAGCGTAAAATCAATCGATTTTGCAAAATTTATTTCGCATCGAACACCTTGTCACAGGAATATATAGGGTATTTTAACTGAACGAAATCACCTACATATCTGCCTTATGCATCTTCGTTCGAAGAAACTTCTCAAGGAAAAGCAAGACTATTTTGAGGGACACACATAACGGTGGAACAAATTTTTTCTCAATTTCATTCTTTTTAGGAGATTTCAAGCGGTATCTTTTAAACAGAACCCTATATGTAGACTTTTGTATTTTTTTCTCTTTTGTATTCTGTACTTTTTGCTCTCTCTGCAAAGGTATTAAGGTACCTGTGTTGAAAGATGGAAATTTCATTACATACATTTTATGAAATTAACGTCAAAATATCTTTTAAGCTACTTTCAGGCACTGATACCTTGGTTTAAAAGTATACCGATGATCCTTGTTCTTTCCACTGATCCATATGTCCCTTGACGTAGTATAATTTTGCCTGGAAAAGTTTTCATGCTATTGTAGATATAGCAGATACTTAGGTGATTCCATCTAGCTGGAACACCCTGTATATGTATACAGACTGGGTCACGTAACTGGAAAATATGATTACTGAGCAAGTTCTTATTTTAATGTGTACATCGTTTCAATCAAAAGTTGGTTCCAAGAGGGACATAAAGAGTCAAATAAAAGATGCTTTCCAGAGGGATATAATTTGACTGATGTGATTAGTTTTTCTGTAGGAAGATGCGCAAAGGACATAGGAAAGTCAGGTTTCTTTCTTTCAATGTGATTTAAATGTCGTTTTTTGTTTAAAACATCTTTCGTAAATAAATCCTTTGAAACACTCCGCGTCAAAAAGTATTAAGACACGAGATTGAAAATATCAACAATTTGTGAGATATTTTAAATTAAAGCGTGACGCACTTTGCATAAAAATCTGAAATATCTCACGAATTACTAATTTTATTGACATTTTACCTTTATGCTATTTATCGACTTACTAAAGAAAGCAGCAGACGTTTCGTATAAGAAAAGTGCATTCGTTCAGTTTTGTATAAAGGAAAGTTTATATTCGCTAAGCGATCTGTATACGTTAATACGTTATGAATCGATTCTTTGGAACGTTATGCATAATCATAAAATATCACAGTACAATATCAATAGAATATCTCACAAATGGTTCTGCTCCTTAATGTTAATGAGGAATTTTCTCTTTTGATTTTACCTGCTCTGAAACGACTGCTGCGATGCGATGTACTGAACGTTATAAACGCGTGTCGATGCAGCTTGTAATTGAAAGACCCGCGCAGGACTGTTGACTGATCGTTTCGACTGATGAGACGATTCTATCTCCGCGAACGCTTGCAACCGTTGACGACTCGGAAAAGGCAGTTGGAAAGACTGTCAACTGATTTTTACGACTGATGTAATGACCAAGCACGAGCGCTTGCAGCCGTGTCTACGAACACTTGGAGATGTTGATGAGTCAGGCAATGCAGATGGGGCTGCTCTCTTCGAGTGTTGAGAGACAGAAACGGTTCTTTGCTCCACGTCCGACGGAGAAGGTGTTAACGAATCGTAAACACGGACTAGACCACGCTATTCGTTTCTGAATTACCCATAATTATGTCATAAATTGCCCGCGAAAATCCTCACGTTTTTGTTCCTTTGGACGAAACATTGCGTTTACAAAACTCGTCGTATCTCATAAACGAAGACAGATGCAGCGTGTGTTTATATGAACGTTTTTCATTGTTGTTAGACATACAATCAGCCCCCCAAATGAATCTCACATGTCCTGTTACATCCTGCATATCGATTTCTTGAAACATTCCACGCCTCATAATAGGTGCAATATTTACAAAAATCAACAATTCGTGAGATATTTTATGCCAAACAATGAGATACTTGTAATATTTATTCCAAATATTCTTTGTATTTGTTTTCGTATTATTGTATATGTATGTATTTTGGAAAATTTTAAATATATACGTCGGGTTCACGTTGTGATTAGGGTTGGGGTTAAAGGCGTGAAACGAATTTTCCTTATGATTAGACATTGTCGTTATATTAGAGAAGATATTGACTAGTGCAAATGTGATTATCACAAATATTGACGGTAACAGTGGTAATTAGATACTCGAGACGCTAGTGACAATGATCCTAGGTTCGATAACGAATCCGCGGTCGACGGGATAATAATGTATGTTCTCACAAGATCTAAGTCCGACTCTTGGTTAACAAAACGTGAAATATTTACTGATCGTAAAGACGTTATTTTTTCTCGTCGATGAGATCGCACGAAAGAATGACGTTCCGTCGCGATGATCACAGAGGAAAACTATGACGGGGTGTGCCCAAGGGCATGAGGTCATCGGATTCGTGGAGCGATGCCTCCGTTCGGAAGGTGAGGGAAATCGACGTTGCTGTTAATTCATCAATTTTCATATCGGTGGTTAGAAAAGGATGCTAGCCGCGCTTGAGGGAAAGTTGCTAGCGGGAAACGTCGTTCGTGAGAAAGTAGGTTTCCCCTATCTTCCCGTAGTTGGGACAAAGACTATTTTTCTGTTTGAAGGACTTTAGTTAATTAAATCTTAAGATTTATAACGGGTCCTCAGGCTAGCTGAATGTGTACTATGGAGATGCATCGACATCTAATCATCTTACCCGGAGAATAGGGTCTGCGTGTGGCGAGGCACTGGACAGAGATCGTTGGTATGTTTACTGTCGAGTGTCGCTACAACTATTTCTTTTAAGGAGAGCTATACTGTTACTCCATACCTTTGTTAGACAAACGTTCATCCCTTGACCGCGGCTACGTTGGCGACTGATTGTCGCCTCAAGCCCAAGTTCATTGTTACAAATCTCAAATAAATACAATCGGATTGAATAACGACAATTGCTTAATTACGGCTGTGATAGAATTTAAATTACAATATTACGGGATTTTCTCAAGGTTCCAAAGGAAGGCTCCGGTGTTCTTTCATCTCCGACATATATATATATATATATATATGTCGGAGAGACACTAGAGTTAGCGTCGTGGGCGTCTAATGAATCCTCGCGAGGGTTAGCCATTGATGCGGTACGACACAGGTAAAGTTTATCGCTGCGATGAAGGTGTTACAATCTTGGTGGTTTATCACGGTGGTTGTGCACTCGCGAAGTTAGTGACAATGAGCTTGGGATCGAGGCGACAACCAGTCGCCAACGTAGCCGCGGTCAAGGGATGAACGGTTGTTTAACAAAGACCTTATTCGCCAGGTAAGATGATCGCCAGATGCCGACGCGTTTCGGCAGTGCACGTTCAGCTAGCCTGAGGACCCGTTGTAAATCTTAAGATTTAGTTAATTACAAGTCCTTCAAACAGAGAACAGTCTTGTCCCAACTACGGGAAGATAGATACCTTCTCTCGAACGACGCTCCTCATTAGCAACTTTTCCCTTAAGGGGGGCTAGCATTCTTTTCCAACCGTCGACGTGGAAATTGACCAATTAACAGCAACGTCAATTTCCCTCACCCTCTGAACGAAGGCATAGCTCCACGAATCGGATGACCTCATGCGCTTGGGGAGACCCGTCATAGTTTTCCTCGGTGGCACCATCGGGACGAAGATTCATTCCTGTTTGCGACCTTACTAACGAACAGAGTACCGTCTCCACGATCCGGGCTTAGATTTTGGGCGAGCATACATCTACGATCCCGTTGACCGCGGATTCGTCATCGGACCCGGGGTCATTGTCACTAACTTCGCGAGTGCACAACCACCGTGATAAACCACCAAGATTGTAACATCTTCATCGCAGCGATAAACTTTACCTGTGTCGTACTGCATCAATGGCTAACCCTCGCGAGGATTCATTAGACGCCCACGACGCTAACTCTAGTGTCTCTCCGACATATATATATATAGAAATATCTGTTCACACCGATGAAAATAAGAATTAAAATGCGCATGCGGAAAAGCGAGTAGACCGTGTGGCCAGCTTCGGTGCGTGTATGAGAGCGTAGGCACCTGTGCGAGAGTACGTGAGTCATTTCGTACATGACAAGTTCAACACGCTTTTATTCTGTTTTCGTTTCAGATCAAAGTATTGTTAATATTACGTATCCCTCCACGGACCTTTAAATAACTGAAACAATTACGCTTTAAATGCTGTGCACGATGTCCATATTTTCGACCGCGCCACTTTGCCAGCAGATTCTATGAATGAAAACGAGAAAAAATGTAGTATAAACATAAAATGCTTTGTTAAGTAATTGGTTTTTGTTCTAATGCAAAGAATTTGTGACGCGTTTAGTGAAATGAAAGGAAATCAATTTTTGATAGACGTCAAGCGTGTGTTTGTAAGAACAGACGATACTTTTGAATGAACATTTTTTTCTTGCTTTCACTCGTAGAATCGACTGGCAAAGTTATGACCATCAGACTTACTACTATTATTACTTTCGTACAATGCACAGCTGCCATTATTATATAATATCAGATTCTCGCGTAAAACCGTCATCGAATCCGCAACAGAGATTGAACTGTACAGCTTCTGTGACGCCAACGAGAAGGCATAAGGGGCCTGTGTCTACCTCCGCACCACTAATCCTGGCAACCATGCCTGGATGCGACTTCTCACTGCGCGATCAAAAGTAGCGCCGCTCAAAATCCAGACTATTCCACGGCTCCAGTTACGCGGAGTATTTCTTCTCACATCCTTAACCTCCGCTATACAGAAGACTCTAACGATCATTGAAAACCTTTGTTGCTAATAGCGTGACTGAGATCCAAAAGAAGACCGACATCACCACACCAACATCGTCAGTCACGGCTCTCATAATCGAATAGGAACATCGAACTGACCTCCACTCAGTACGCCATACTGTAGTACGCGGCTAGACAACGCTACTGGCCCGTTGACGGCCGTAGCCAAGTATGGCGCACTATTAAGAATTGCATCCGTTGTTGCAGGGCCAACCCACCACTACTAGTAGAGTACTTGATGGGAGATTTGTCAGAGGCGCATATTATCGAGTCGTGTCCCTTCATCAACGTCGGGATCGACTATTGCGGCCCATTTTACATCAAAAAGAAAAGGGATCGTAATCGTCGAAGGGTCAAGGCATATTCGTATGCCTGGCAACCAAAACGGCGCATATCGAACTAGTCTTCGACCTCACAACCGACGCCTTCATTGCCGCTCTACGCAGATTCATCTCTCGGCGAGGATATTGCGCGACAATTCACTCGGAGAATGGCACTAACTTCGTCGGGGCTAACAATAAACTCAAGGAACTTCGGATTCTCTTGCAATCCGATGCCCACAAAGAACGGATGCAGGTTTTTCTAGCCGACAACACTGAGTTTAAGAAGAAGAGCGCAGCGGGCTGTGACAGCTAGTAAGGACAATGCTAGCCAGTGGTAACTGAATTCAAGGAAGCAAGCATGAGGCTAAGAAAAAGAAAAGCGATCGAACGCAGCAAGGAGGAAAGGTGAAAGGAGTCTTGTGCAACTTTGGACCAGCATCCTTGGCTCGGAATACACCGCCGGATGGTCTCCGTAAGGACAGAGTGGCGAGAATTCTGGAGAATCTTTTCGTCACCACACGAGTGGAGCAGGGAGACGAAGTGCATAGGCCTTAGATCCCGCAGACGCATGAGGGAGAGGGACAAGATCTGCGCGTAACGGAGGAGGACCTGCGAGCGGCAATTGAGAAGTGTGATCCGAGGAAAGCTGCGGGAGTGGAAGGGGTTCCTTGGGAGATCGTTAGGATCATCACGGAACAACGATCTGGGCGGCTCCTGGACTTGCTCAATAATATAAACAGGTGGGGACGAATTCCGGCGGTATGGAGGATGGCGAGAGTGGTTCTGCTGCCAAAACCGGCATCATCGTACAGGCCGATAAGTATTTTGCCGGTGCTGAGCAAGATCTGGCAGCATACGTGCAAGATTTTAATCGAAAGGTGCCTAGAGCGGGACCCCTTCCATAAGGAGGAATACGGTTTCAGGAGGCGCAGAAGCACGTTAGATGCGCTTGATAGAGTGCGCGGGATTGCGGAAATATGTCGGAAGAAAGTGCTGGTGTGCGTTGTGGTCGCTCTGGACGTTAAGAACGCCTTTAACATGCTTACTTGGAGGAGGACCCTTGAAGAGGTTAGAGAAAGGCAGTTACCAGGCCAGTTGGAAATTTTATTGAGTTCACTACCTCTCGGAGAGAAAAATTGTGGCGTACTGCCGTAATGGTATGGTGAGGAGGAATGTTTATGCGGGAATGTCTCGGGGTTGGTAATAGGTCCATTGTTGTGGAACCTAGTGTGTGATGGGCTCTTAAAGGTGTTGGACCCGGTTAAGTGGACTCTGGTGATCATTATATGTAAGTCGCAGGACATCGGCAACAGGGTCTGTGAAGCCATGAAATTGGTCACGGTGTAACGATACGGGCCTTCATCTGGCGCAGGAGGAAACGGAGATTATCCTACTTACCGGGAAGCGAGTCCCGAAGCTTTTGAAGATTGACATATGTGGTGGGCAGATCATCACCAGAAACACGATAAAATATTTGGGGGTGCATTTGTACAATGCCAGGAGATATTCCCCCCATCTGGAGCAGGTGTGTGACAAGGCGGGAGGTTTGTCGAAGCCATTAGGAGATAGTTGCCGAATGTTAACGGACCCACTGACACCGTGAGGAAACTATATTACGGTGTCTGGGAATCGGTGGTCTTGTATGCCGCGCCGATATCTGCCCTCAGCATAGAGAGGGACAAGAAGATCCTGATAAGTGCGCAACGGTCGGCGTTGGTTCGTATGCATACAGAACGGTGCCGCACGGAGCACTGTGTGTGGTAACGGACAGCATGCCCGTACATATCAATACCAACAGACAGCAGGAGTTTTCTTCTGCGACAGCATCGTCACCGATCTTCACTGGTTTAACATCTACAGATAAGTCAACATCTCTCGACAGGTTCATCGTCCTTAGACCAGTCAACATCTCTTCATTAGTTTTCATCCTCACATGAGTCATCTGTTTCACTTATATCGATACGCACCGGGCGTAACTCTCGATGTCTACAAGTTGTTGGAACAGAATGTAAATAGCAACCTGTTAACTCAGCGTTGTAATCAATTTGACCACCTCTGTTATCCTAAACGAAATGGGGGATCGCGATCATTTCGTGCCGTGGATTGTATAATCCTAACGGGAATCTACGACTCCCGTTGACGCGCTACCTCGCGATCGCCTCTCTCCACGAACGGTCGAACATCTAGAGTTTTTTCAAAGATAATGTACCTTTTTTCTGCTACGTTTTAGCCGATGAAAAGACGAATTCAACGCTCTATAAAAAAGGTGAACTTGAGTTGACCGCGAGGTTCTAAATCGAAACAAATGTTGAGTACGCATGACTGTTACTTTAACTCGTGTACAAATACGAATATTTAGTTCTCATATAGGTTTACATGCTGAATACTTGTGCTGATAAAACTGAAATATTTTCAACTTTTCTTATGTTATATCTGATATTGAATATATTGTTATTTACATACGTTTAATTTACTTACAGGAAAGCTGCCGGCGGTCTACGCTTCCCCTTTTAATGAAAGTGTACAAGTTAGTAAATAAATCGAATATCGAACGAAACAATGAAACATTTCCCATTTTAGTTGCTGTTTTTATTGTAGTAGATGCATGTGTTAGTCGCTTTACAATCTCCACTTGAATTTCAATACTTTATGAAATGCAAATAGCTCAAATGCTTATATATAATTTATTAAATATTATTTAAAGAAATTGATTTCTATATTTTCAATGACACGGTCGTAAGGCTGCACGTGAAATACCATACTCATGATGTGGTTTGTAAAGTAGCCACATAACGCGCTGATTAAAATTCACTATAAATATTAGGTTGTCCGAAAAGTGTCTTTCTTTCGCAAACATGTTTTTTTACAACAGTGCACCTTCGTACAAACGTGAAACCAAGTCTGTGAAATGTCGCGGTGTTTCTCTCAACAAAACGAAATGGATTGTACGTAATTCGACAAAATATTATAAAACAAGAAACGTTGTGCGTCTATTAGTTCCTCATAAAATGAAAGAAACTTTCAGAACAACCTAACATTTTTAAATAGTATGTATCCTAATATCGCAATCTCTATTAGATAACCTATTTTAATTTAAATAACTAAGTATATAACTATATACTAATAATTGCGGTGAATTAAGTTTCTAATTAAACAGGTTGAGCAATGCATTTATAGAAATAAATGACTATGAAATGTGGAAAAAGGTAAACATGCGACAGCAGCATTAGGAACTATGATTGCTTGAAAAGGGAAATGAAAGACTTGTCACAGATAGACGATTAGAGAACCGTGTCATTAAGATATAGTATCTGTAGGATCATAAGTGAAGATCGATAGATTCTGGTAAAATCAGTTGTCCCAGCTTCGATATGTATCGCTTATCGACAATCAATGCCTCGGTATAAACGGACATAACACTTACAATTTAATTCACTCGACTATGGTATAATTCACTCGGCGAATATCACCTCGTATGTCAGCAACATCAAAGAGAATTATTTGAATCGATTGAATGTTATCCGACATGTAACCGCATCGACTGAACGAGTTGATTAATCGTGGAATATGGCAAACCCACTCAACGAACAGGCTATTTACGTGATATTCCGTAATTGAATTGACTAATACGGAAAACCAAGACATAATAGCATGATACACCATTTTGTAACACAACCAACACAGCTATACTGGAGAGTGAAACATAAGTACATGTACAGTTATGTTTCCCAATTTCTCGATTACTACCTACTCCGAATCAAACTTGTTTATTGCTGTGAAATCACAATAGTTTATATTTTAACATTTGAAATCGTTATTGTTACCTTTCTGTCGACTTTTTATTATGTCCCGTGTTTTAACTAATCTCTTCTTGATACTTTTTTTACTACTATTTAAGTATAGGTACCATCGTATGTTAAACTATGACAAAAGTAATTCTTTCCAAACTAATTAAGAAGCGGATTTTTCTTTAAATTTCCCGTAACTTTGTAAATAATTCTTGTCACGTTCGAGTTAAGCTACCTTAATATGAAAATAAGTAGACGGGGTGTCCCACTAACACTGTTACAGGGCGATATCTCCGATGTCTTTAATAATAAAAATGTTAAAAGGACAAATTGTTCGTTTTGAAGGGAGCAAATATCATGGTGAACAAAAGCTTTTCACCAGGCCGTATCTTTCGAGATCTCAAAGTCATCGATGTTGTTTTAAATGGGATTATTAACATATTCATATTGGAAAACCATTAGTTTAGTAGATATTTTAACTTTTATTTTGTAAAACCTGTCGTATGAAATACAAAGGGAGACGTAAGGCACCTTTTTTGCGTTTATTTCCCTTTTCTTTCATGCGATCAGTTTTACAATATAAAAATTAGTTAGATTACACAAGTAGGTTAATAATTTTGTATACAGAATCTCGATCTGTGTCGACCAGTGTATTAGAAGATATATAATTCCATTGAAAGAAAGAAAGCAAGCCGATCATCGCACGAGCTTTAGGCGCCCACCTACAGAAAAATGCAAATTTCCAAATATCTTTGTCTTACAATGAATAATTATTATATGTAATTATTATCGCTGATATCAAAGAAACGGACTTGTGAATACAATTTCTTCTAAAACAGAAACTCCATATAAAGAATACCTCTGAATTTTAGTTTGAAGCTTTATTAGAAATTCTTGACAGGAGTCACTTAATTTACAAAGTTTTCCGTCGTCTTCAACTATCCGCTAAAGGTAGAAAAATCCTGCTTTTAACGTTAATTGTTTTCACTTATACCGTATTCCCGAGTACTGCCATACCGCCACGGAATTAGTTCGAAAGACTGTATCTCATTGAGAGTTGGACAACTAGTTGGAGAAAGTCAATCCACCGCTTAACAAGGCCATCAAAAGCATTGGGGCGTTCAGTTCTACTTACCTTTACGTAGGAATCTAAAATTAGAGCTAGGACTCTGCTTATCCCATGCTGATAAGATCCGAGCTTTCCTTTCTTTTCCCGTATACGTTTGCTTTCCTTCTTCTTTCCTCCTCGCTTCTCTTTATTTATTTCTATTTCTATTTTCTATATATTACATTTACAACTCGTTGTATTTTCATTGGTACGTGTCGCACATTCGCTGCAATAATAACAGAGCTCAAAATTTACAGTTATTTGGTTATCGGTACCGAGAAAATAGTTGTTCCCTGTACTTTTTATTGATAGAGTTCTATAAGCGTGCTTCAAAATTTCATCACGCAAGAGCGTGTTGCATTACCACGGAAGTGTAACAGCTTAGAACATTCAAACTCGTTTTCCCTAAGATTGTGGTTTTTAGTTATATCTGTCGGGTTTGCATTAGAATTTTGGGCGCGTATCAATTCTTCATTTGAATTTGCCATCGTTTTGCACAACAGAAGTTATATTTACACGTATAAATATGACTTTTACAAAGTTTAACGAATAATAAGTTTAACGAATAATAAGTTTAACGAACGCTATTAATAATATTCTTGGGTTCAAACGAATCCACGGTCAACGGGGAAACTCTTTGCACAATAGAATATATTTCGTAACATAAAGTGACGTTAGCTGTGACACACGGTTACTTTCAGGCTGCCCCCGACCCGACGATATCAGTAAACTCTCCAAAGTGATCACAAGAATAAAATACTGATACGATCACATTTGTCAATTGCATATTGATCAGGGGTATCAACAAAGTTCCAGGCCCCGTTACTAGGCAGTCCCGCGTTCTTCTGTTAGGTAAAACGTTCATCTCATGACCTGTGGCTACGTTCGGCGACCGGAAGTGTCACCTCGAGCCCAAGTGTCGGGGTTCTTTCCAAAATTCCAAAAGAAAGGCCCGATATCCCTACATATCGTACAAGTAAAATTAATAACGAAATATTATCAAAAATGTAGGACGTTTATCAACGTTAATTTCTTATGATCCAATGCATACCACGTCATAAAGAATTAGACAATGTATTCTTATTGTTTCTCATTTCTTCAGGCAAATGAGATCCTCCATTTATATTGTAACTACATTATGATCAAATCGCGTATTATATCGTTCCAATCATCAAAACAATTTCATAATGTTTATTATCAAGTGTTTACAAATTAATTGAATAAATTTGTAATACGTCTTCTGTATCGACAATGCAAGTCCTACACATACTCTACACAACAAAGTTTCATTAAGAATTGAAAATGCAACTTCTTTCATCCACAATAACGAAGATATTCAGAACATTCTAAATAAATGCAACTTGGATACATCGTACTTTTGTGTGTGTGCATCTCATACACATTTCTTAGACATATGTATACTTCTTTCCTCGCTTACTTTTACTGTATTTTTAATTTGTTCAAACGTACGCGTATTGGTACATGTAAGAAATAATGGAGCGTAGCTGCAAATAGGCACATAAGCAGGAAGCCTACGGCTGCAAAATCGTATATGCATGTACATATGTGTAACGATAATGGGTTTGGACTGTTGCGGTTATGAGACATTCTGAAATATACACGCAAAGGTTATACAGTGTATGAACGTTGTATTTGCTTTGAAACGCTGACAGAGATACGATATTTGAAGAGAAGATGAGAATAAATTGAGAAAAACTATATAGGGTGTTCGAAAAGGTCCATAAGGTTCCATATACTACGTTTTAATGGAATTAAGTAGGTAAAAAGAAAGAGAATTTTCATTGACAGTTATTGTTGATACAGCCTAAAGCCTCAATATTTCTATCACTCGTTAGCAATGTATCCAAAATCCGTTTACTACTATTACCGCAAGAAGAAATTTCGAATATTTGTTATAATTATCAAAAGAATTGATACAAATTTTTGGCCTACTTGACCTCATTAACACGTAGCAACTAAAAGTAAAAGGAGTTTTTCATTAACATAGGCTTCATGACGTTTTATTAATCTAGATATATAGTGTGTTCGATTTAAATGCACCATGTATTTTATATAAAAGTTATTTAATTTCAAAGACGAAACTTCAATATTTAGTATGGGATATTTACAGAGATTCTAAAATGTTAATATAATTTATTAAATGGAAATTTTATTATTATCATTTTATTTTACGTATTGATGTATTTATTTGAATGTATCGATTTGAATGTATGTATTTGTCTTTGCCGATGTGTATGTCTTTGTGACATTTCATTTATTTAATAGGTCTAGCTTTGCTGTTTTATAGTCCTCATTTTCTTATTCGCAAAACAAACTTTTTATTCAACACACATAACAAATCTCAATTCAGCAGTTTTCATATATATACTGATATTGAACATTATTTTAATAATGACATTTAATAAAGAAATTTTAATAAGAGCATTTAATAATTATAAAACATTCCGGATTTGAAATAAAGTACCTACAAGCGACAATATATTTCGTTCGACGTTTGAATTATCGTGTAAAAACGTTCATTTCGTTAAATTTAGAATAATGTAATGAAAATTGAATGCTAACAATGAATATGTAATGTAATTTGCAATTTAGTCAGTATAATGTTAAAAGTTCCGATAGTACTATATTTGAAACTGTTATAATAGATAGAAATGCTGTCTGTCAGACATATTTTTGTAGATTTTACACACTCTTCTATTCTAAATCCAGACCATTTACAGACTAATTCATAACGTTCTTGTTCAACTTTGAAAACCATTCAGACAACTTAGAGTGATTCTAAAATAACATAATAAAAATTTTCACATAACAAGCGATTAGCACACAATTTGATTTAACATTTAAGGTAAGATGAATTCAAATGAATACAATTTATTTGTAAATCACTGCTTTACGAAATTAAAGAAATCAAACCTACGGATCCAAAATTTTCTTGCCAGTTAAATGACATTTCCTCTGGACTTTGAATCATCTCAGCTCTGCTTTCACACTTGTAAATGACTCGAAATGAAGTGGTACATCTTCGTTACAGCTATCACTGGTCGCATGTTGGCTATTCGTTTCTTAGCCATCGTTTGGCAGATTTTGCAAAGCAACGTCTGAAAGAATGTGCTCGATTATTGTGCGTTTTATCAAATCGCTCTGTTACGCTGGGCTTATCATAAACGTTGCATCCTGGTGTTCCATGCAATATTGCTATGTTATTTGCGCTTGAGTCTAATCCCTCTTTTTCTTCTATTGTCCCATGAAGCAAAAGTTTACCTCGTGTTCTCTTCGATGCTTTGTTTTTCACGTTCAACCAGGCGTTTCACGCCGTATTATCGCGGTTCTTTAAATTTAACCTTTCATGAATTTTAATTACGTCTTCGTTCGTAATTATGTCTGTGGGTAATAGAAATTCTATAGAAGCAAGTATGTAAACACTTTGTACGTTTACACACAGTATTAAAATAGGAAACGTACCGTTCACACAACAAGACATCAAAATAACAGAATGATCATATAACGGGTGTTTATATAATGGAGATTTTGCTGGAGCAGCTTCTTTGTTACGAATTACACCCGCAAACGACACGTCTCAGCGTTCCTTCCGAATTTTCTTATTGTTTGCTCTTTGACGCTTCCCCGGAGAGTGTTTAGTGCGGTGTCTGAGGCGATTACACCATCTTAATAGTACTCACTATGGTATACAGAGTAGTACGCACGTAAAGCTGCTGTTTCGCTCACCCAATGATTTCCAACGACCTTAACCCCTTGTCTTACTATGTAAGTTCCAATAGCGCGTGCCATAAGCAACAATGGTCAATAAGCAACAAAAAACATGGTCGGTCGAGCAATTTCACGGTTTGACCGAGTGCTCAAAGTTGTGCAAATTGCACATGTCTTTTGATATAGAAATGCACGTGCAAGGTACAACTAATTTTATTTTGCAAGATGTTTGATAAATAATTACAACAAATTGATCTTTGGACAAGAAAGGTTTATTATCTTGAAGTAAATAGTAAATCAATAACATCGACGTACCACGTCTCTCACTAATTGTATCAACATATTGTAGGTTAAGGGGTTAATCTTCGCGCGTGCTATGAAGATCACCATCCCGAATGACTTTCAGAAACTTTTAATCGTCGTTCGTTGTCTGTTACAAAGATATTAACAAAACGACTTATGTAAGTAAAACGTAATTTTTCGACACTGGGTACACATTTAAGGAGCCAACACGCTGGGCGTGGTATATACGCGTTGTATACAAATATTTCCACATTTACCATTCTGTTTTGATTTGCGTTCGGTTTGGTTTAGTTTGTTCATTGCTTTGCCTCGCTAACGGAACCTAACCCGAACTTTGACCCATGCGCAACAAAACAATTGCGCACCCGGTATTTGTATCTCCCTTCCCATATAAAGCGTTAATAACGTTTCAACAAACAATCGGCAGCTAAAACATTTTGGAAACCACTCAGAGAGCTAATTTTGACAACATGTCGAAGTTGAGATCACCGAAGATCGGTTCTCTAAACAGCAGTTTTGCTAAGAGTGAATCAATTTTATCGACAAATTGAATTCTTAAATTTGCTATGAGTTATGCAGGAAGGCGTTTCAAACACCTGCAGACATAAGATTAGGGCTTTAGGAAGTTTTCAGATGTTTCTTTTCTTTCTGAATAGAACTTCGTAAATATCGCAATTGAGTATTTTTCTGATTACTGATCATAGTGTGGTTTGTTTAAAGTCTTTCAGCTGAGATTCATTCACGTGTATGATGGTTCTTAACCCCTTGCCATACTTTTACGCGTCTGAGTCGTGATGAGAATTTCGAGCCAAACTTGAATATCACGAGTCAGGCTCGTGGTCTAATTTCATGTCAAATATCACGAGAATATGTGAATATCACGAGTCCCACTCGTGATCTTAATCTCGGGCCTGGTGTAAATATATTGAATAGTGTCTTTTTTCTAAACACGGGCGCGGCTGTCTACGCACTCAGTCGCACGATCTCATGTTTCAAGTTGCGACACTTTGTCTCCGCCACTTCGACTCCTTTCCTGACCATTAATTCGGGCGAAACGTTTGGGCCCAAATTCTTCCGAGTTAAATGGTATGGCAAAGATATAAAAATCTACTTTGTGTCTTTTGGGGCAGTTTGAATAGCCGTCTTTGCCGCTGGGATCTAGGACTGCACCTTGTATATCAATAACCATGTTTTATAGAGGTAGGTCTTATAGCTCGTCGACAATGAGCTGCCTTTTCCACTTAATGGACACAAGATTCTGATCGTCCCTATTTATAATTCTGACGTATTTCACTATTTTTCCAATCTATTTCTTGGTGCGGCGTATGCCACCAGGTCGGTCAGTCAGTATCCGTTAACACGTTTACTGCTATATGGAATATCTAGGTGCCGTTATGAATCTTACACCTGTACGGTGCCTTTTTCATCGAACCTGCCCTATTTCCGAAGCTGATGTTTCCGTCATTTTGCCGCGTTTCTCAACGAAATAAACACTAATCGAATCTTTACAGAATAAAGTAACGCAATATAGCGAAAAATCCTACTGGCCCCATTTGTCCCGTACTAAGAATGGAAGAATACTCCTCGTTATCAACAGACGGTCGTTTTATGTTACATTTATTATTGAAGTGAAACAAACGTAGATTGAAATAAGCGCCATATACTTTATAAATCTTTCAAACATGAAAGTGCAATATGAAACATATTGCCCACACTGCTAAATAGGAAATCTTTAAAAAATGCCGCATGAACGCGTTAAGTAAAATTCTACCGTCCTATCGATGTTTATGATTAGCTTCTCGTAAGGTAGTTAAGAACTTGGATAAGCTGTGGATCTGCTTTCATTAAATTCGAACGTAATGTGTTCGGTGAATCTAAGTACTTGTCACATTGTCGACTGACTTGTTTTAAATCCAAATTTCTCGTATATTACTTGGTGTTCCGTTAGGAATTTTTGAGTTGACAATGGTTTTAGAATTTTTGTGAAGTGGTTGTGGCTGGCTTTGTACATTTGATGTTGTTGCGGACACGGTGTTATGGGTGCGAGTTTGGAGAGAGAATTCCCCAAAGTGAAATTATGTAGTTTGTGGAATTGTGAATATTGAATAAGGCGTGTGTTACGAGTTCTGCCTTTTCTTCGTTCGGAAAAGCAGATTCTGCTTCGGTTTTCGAAGCAGGGATTGTCGAAGACTCGCTTTGTAGGGCTTTGTATACTTTGCAGAGTGAGTTAGCTGCGAAGTTGAGAGTGTTAAGTTTTTGCTGCCACTGTGCTTGTCCTAAGTGGAGTATATGGCGGTGTTTCTTGACAGTTTGTATTTTGGATGTTCGTATGTTTGATTCTGTTTTTAATGAGTCCTAGGAGTATGTCGTCCGATGTGAAGATCCGTGTGGGAATAGACTTTGGGTTTGAAAATGGCTTGGTTGTATGCTTAGTAGACGATCTTTTGCAGTTTGTTTACTTTCCTGTCTCTCTGTTCTAGGGGGAGTGTCTTTGAAGCAAATTTTTTTTCACGACCCACTTCATATACGTTAAGGTTTTTGTTAATGGGGATGTGATTATTGTTTGCAGCAGCGAGGATGATTGACAAATAATAGATTATAGATCATAGGTGACTTTACAATCTGTTTGGATCGAGGGGTTAAATTGGGATGACGCGCAAATAGTCTTGTTATTAGAAGCAAGGCAAATATTCGGGAAAAAACGAGGTGCGAGAAGGAAAAATTCAAACTATTTTAGAGTTCAAGAAGCAAAACTTACTAGTTTCCGAAATTACAATACATTAACACAATTACATATACGAAGAGTAAGATGTGAGTAATCATGGTAGAAAGAAGAGCAATGGTCGAAACATCAAATCTTCGTCATCAAACATGAGGCATCAAACTTGTGTCTTCACAAAGACGAGGTTGAAACAAATTCCAGAAATATTCGTCGCGTAATATTGTTCGGAACGGATAAGACTATACGGCAAACTTTTATCAACTATAGGACAGAGAGAATTAAACTTTGCAAAACGATATGTATAGTCGAAGAGAAGATAAGCAAAGAGTTACAAGTACTTACAAACGAGAAAGAATTCCACGTTAATGACTCAGAGGATTTGTACGACGTACCAAAAAAGGAACTGACGAAAGCGCAGTATGAAATGAGTACGTGGGACAGACAGCTATGCTCGTAGAGCTGTGATCGAAGGGTAGTGCGTCGCGGGTTCGAATCTTGCCACCCCTCAATTCTTACACGAAAGTTTTTTCGGAAATGTTTCGAATATAGGCGAGCTGTAGGACCCCTCCGCCCCTACCTTCGTATTTAGACACAGTAAGTTATTAAACGGCCAGAATGATGACAGTCAGTATTATCTTTTCTTACAATGCTGTTAACTGTTCCACCCGTGGAGGTTTTAGCCGGTAAAAATCCGGCACTACCTTGTGTCTTTCACGTGTCTTGCCGCGCAGAGAACTAAAGGTGTCTATGAACATTTCCTCCACGAAAAAGAAAAAAAAACTTTTGTACTTGCTTCGGCAGTACATATACTAAAATTGGAACGATACAAGAGAAGATTAGCATGGCCCCTGCGCAAGCATGACACGCGAAATCGTTAAGCGTTCCACATATTTTTCCGAAAGGGGCGCTTAACGATCGATGCAATGAGGCGCGTCCGGCCACGCACAGAATACACGATTTCCCGTAGCGGCGTGGCGTTGGCGCTATCTCTGGACATCGTCGATGCGTTCAACTCCTACTCTGCTGCTACTGTTAGCGGCAGCGGAGTGTCAATGAGGATTTCTCCACGTGCAAAAAAAGAAGAAAAGTATGAAATAAGTAGCGCGAATATCGTGATTGGGACAGATATTGGATAGAGTGGAAATACTGGCATTGTATTCGTTCAAAGTTGAATAAATGGCGTCATTTACCGTGATTTAACACAAGAACAAAGTAGGAGGCATGCGACACATATTGCAGGCATTCGCCTCATTTTTCAGCAGAGCAGTATTGCGATTTATAGCGCTGAAATTGTGAAAGATTACTTTTCATCTGAACATATTCCACATTTACATAAATTAACCAACATACCTGTCCAATTTGAATACTATCGGGAACTATTGAGAACGTCTTATTTAAATCTTTCAACGCGCAAATCCTTAAATCATTATTTGAATATTATGAAACACTGATATACAGGGTGTCCGAGTTTGATCTGTGAATCTACAAATGCGAATTATTAGTAAACTACTTGCTGTATGTTGAGAATTGTGGATCTTGATAACCGAAATAATGTTATAGGAACACTAAATTTACACTTGGAATTAGAATAGTTATATGTTTATCCGATGGACGATTTCTAAGATATTCATCGATACACACTTGCACGCGACTCAGCACTTTCTTCCATACCCTACTGTTAACCGACTGAACTGTTTACATTCATCTGTTTTTGAGATGCCACGCACACACATACTTCCACACACTGATACTCACACAAGTATCTCTACTACGCATCTAACCTACTACAGCACATAAAATTATACGTATCTCAATACTGTATAAAGAAAAAAAATATTTAGGCAGAGAATGGTTTCGAAAGGTACACGACGTACCTCTCATATAAAGATGACATACGTTTTCTTAAATCAAAAACAATAACTTTTAATACACCAAGCGATTGACATTCTCAATAAAAAAAAATATTATTCTATTTACGTTGAGAAACCATTAGTCTAGCAGATACTTTAACTTTTATTTTGTGAAAACTGTCGTCGGAAATGCAAGGGAAGACGCATGGCTTTTGTATTTTACACGATAGGTTTTACAAAATAAAAGTGAAAATACCTGCTAAGCTTATAGTTTAGCTAGACACGAATAAGAATAATAATTTTTTGTAGAGAATGTCAAGACGCATCGATTAGTGTATTGAAAATTATATGATTCCGATTTAAACCCCGGATTATCAACCACTCGAAATCATTCAATTCCTGTCTGAACCATTCTTTATATAACGGATAATTCGTAATTTATAGATTAAAATCGGATCAAAACCTGTTCCTGTATGATGAATATCGCACAAATACAAAAATTGATACAAACATATGCCCTATTTGACCTCGTTTACGAGTTTTGCTAGTCTTATATTGGAATAATTCTATCTACCTGTTCACGGACAAAACTCGATATCCAACACACAGCACTTAGAAGAATGAAGAGAGTAAAACAGTCAGTGACAAAAAGTCTTCAGACCCGTCTTGTGTCCGAATGCAATACAGTTTGCTCAAGAAGAAACTCGCTATATCTCGAAAACTAGGTCAACCAGAGTGTATGTTTAAATGAATTTTTTTATTGTTTTCATGTGCAAAATCCACCGCCAAAGCGATTCTCCGATGTATATCTATGAGAATTAATGAAACTTTGAGACTTTTTGCTCTTACGATGAGTAGAATACGACGTAATAAAAATTTGACCTTGAATTTCACAATCAAGTTTCTCTTCTTACAAATGTTCACTGATCCAAAGGTGTACAAGCTCACCATAGTGATGTTTACATTTACTGTTCGTGCTCCCTGTACACAAGTCAAACGTGAAAGTATGCAGTAATTCGTTTTAATGGAATAGAAACAGGAAACATACTTGTCATGAATTCGATCTATTCGTCGCAATAAATGTATTTTGAACTTGTCAGTTTAGTACAAGGAGACAAATATGTCTAGCAGGAGTGAATTGTTTTTTAAATTCTGAAAAGGTTAATAGCATCGTTGCGTGGTAAAGGTAGCAAAATATATGCAAAGCAGTAAATAAAACTACTCGAATAACCTTTAAACAGTTACCTGAATAAAGTTAAATAGAAACACAAACAGATATATCTGTTATTCAGAAATAAATAGAACAATATGTTAGAAATAATATATGTAACTGTAGAGGTTTGTGTGTAGAGGATGGTTGGTCGGTGAGGTTTAATGACGAGATGGTTCGTTGTTGAAACCTGTTAAAATATAGAAAGGATTCGGAAATACAAATAGTTCACTTTATTTCACACACACACTTGCACGCACGCTTGTTGTCAATCGACTCCTCTAGATTCTTCTAACGACTTCCTCAACTCAGACCTGGACGTCTTCTGACACTTACACACACATTCACATGTACAGCGTACACGTTTCATCTACCAGTTTTGCCCGGGCAACCGAAGTAAACAGATGTGTGCTCCGGGGTAGTGATCTGTGAATTTCCTTAATGCTAAGTAAAATTAGCGATTAGTGATAGTGAAGAGAAGCCTAACAATGCAGCAACAGATATCAGCAATTAAAATTGCAACAAAAGGTGAAAGATATTATATAAGTAGGTCGGTAGATTTACCAGCCCTAAAGCAACAACAACAAGTTAACATTAATCAAAGTATGGACATAAAAGAAATGAAGGAGCAGCGAAGACAGGAGGAGTACAGTCAAGATAATGAAAAATATTATCAGGATGAAAACTGGATGATACCAAAAAACAACAAAAAGCGTAAAATAACTCCAAGCACAAGTGCCGCAGGAAAACCAGATACAGAAAAGCAGCGATGGCTGCAAGAATTACCATTAAGAAATTCGTTCAGCTCATTAAC